>NC_056436.1:65843770-65888770 GCF_018296145.1 Oncorhynchus tshawytscha | reverse complement strand
TGGCCGCATGCGTGCGCAAATTGATTTTGTCCTCCCACACCAAACGCGATCAAGACATGAAGATTAAAATATCAAAACAAACTCTGAACCAATTATATTAATTTGGGGACAGGTCGAAAAGCATTAAACAGTTATGGCAATTTAGCTAGCTAGCTTGCAGTTGCTAGCTAATTTATCCTATTTAGCTAGCTTGCTGTTGCTAGCTAAATTGTCCTGGGATAAAAACATTGAGCTGTTATTTTACCTGAAATGTACAAGGTCCTCTACTCCGACAATAACTCACACATAAAACTCTCAACCGAATCGTTTCTAGTCAACTCTCCTCCTTCCAGGCTTTTTCTTCCTTGGACTTATATGGCAATTGGCAACTAACTTTCATAAAATGAGTATTACCACCACCGACCTCCGTTCATCTTTCAGCCACCCACGTGGGTATAACCAATGAGGAGATGGCATGTGGGTATCTGCTTCTATAAACAATGAGGAGATGGGAGAGGCAGGACTTGCAGAGTGATTAGCGTCGCAAATAAAACTGACTTCTATTGTTGGCGAGCGCGAGCAGTGTGGGTGCTATAATTGAATAACATGTATGTCTAAATTTATTTTGCAACGCTCCCACACGCGAGCGGTGTAGTCAGCATGTAAGATCGAATGGTACTACACCGGCTCCGATGCTTGTCGGAAGTGCCAGGCTTGCAAACTACAGACTACAAAGGGAAGCACAGCCGAGAGCTGCCCAGTGACACAAACCTACCAGACGAGCTAAATAAATTCTATGCTCGCTTCGAGGCAAGTAACTCTGAAACATGCACAAGAGCATCAGCTGTTCCGGATGACTGTGTGATCACACTCTCCGCAGCCAATGTGAGTAAGACCTTCAAACAGGTCAACATTCACAAGGCCACAGGGCCAGACGGATTACCAAGACGTGTACACCGAGCATGCGCTGACCAAATGGCAAGTGTTTTCACTGACAGTTTCAACCTCTCCCTGTGCGAGTCTGTAATACCAACATGTTTCAAGCAGACCACCATAGTCCCTGTGCCCAAGAACACTAAGGTAACCTGCCTAAATGACTACCGACCCGTAGCACTCACGTCTGTAGCCATGAAATGATTTGAAATGCTGGTCATGGCTCACATCAACACCATTATCCCAGTAATCCTAGACCCACTCCAATTTGGATAACAACCTACAGATCCACAGATGATGCAATCTCTATTTCACTCCACACTGCCCTTTCACACCTGGATTGAAGGAACACATATGTGAGAATGGTATTCATTAACTACAGCTCAGCGTTCAACACCATAGTGCCCTCAACGCTCATCACTAAGCTAAGGACCCTGGGACTAAATGCCTCCCTGTGCAACTGGATCCTGGAGTACCTGACAGCCTGGTGGTAATGGTAAGTAACAACACATCCACCACGCTTATCCTCAACACGGGGGCCAGTCAGCTCCCTCCTGTACTCCCTGTTCACTCATGACTGCACGGCTAGGCACGACTCCAACACCATCATTAAGTTTGCAGATGACACAACAGTGGTAGGCTTGATCACCGACAATGATGAGACAGCCTATAGGGAGTAGGTCAGAGACCTGTCCGGGTGGTACCAGAATAACAACCTATCCCTCAACGTGATCAAGACAAAGGAGATGATTGTGGACTACAGGAAAAGGAGGACCAAGTACACCCCCATTCTCATCGACAAGTTCCTTGGTGTCCACATCACCAACAAACTAACATTGTACAAGCACACCAATACAGTCGTGAAGAGGGCTCGATCAAACCTATTCCCCCTCAGGAAACTGCAAATATTTGGCTTGGGACCTCAGATCCTCAAAAGGTTTTACAGCTGCACCATTGAGAGCATATCGATGGGATGCATCACTGCCTGGTATGGCAACTGCTCAGCCTCCGACTGCAAGGCACTACAGAGGGTAGTGTGTACTGCCCAGTACATCACCGGGGCCAAGCCTCCTGCCATCCAGGAGCTCTTTACCAGGCGGTGTCAAAGACTCCAGCCACCTTAGTCATTGACTGTTCTCTCTGCTACCGCACGGCAAACGTTACCGGCGCGCCAAGTCTAGGTCCAAGAGGATCCTAAATAGCTTCTACCCCCAAGCCATAAGACTCCTGAACAGCTAATCAAATGGCTACCCAGACTATTTGCATTGCTCCCCTCCCCGGAACGCTGCTGCTACTCTCTGTTATTATCTATGCACAGTCACTTTAATAACTCTACCTACATATACACATTACCTCAGTTACCTCAACACCGGTGCCCCCGCACATTGACATTGGCTCTGTACCGGTACCCCCTGTGTATAGCCCCGCTATTGGTATTTACTGCTGCTCTTTAATTATTTGTTATTCTTATCTCTTACTTTTTGGGGGGGAATTTTCTTAGAACTGCATTGTTGGTTAACCTAAGGGCTTGTTAGTAAGCATTTCACTCTAAGCATTTCTTTGTTGTATTCAGCGCATGTGACAAATAGAATTAGATTTAGATTTGATTTTAATGATCTTTTTGTTTTCTCATGACTTGATTAGGTCTAATTGTGTTGCTGTTCTGGGGCATTCTCTCTCTGCTCTGGTCTTTCAGGGTTTAATTAGCTGCTTTTAAGCAGGGTGGTGGTGGAGCTTTGCTAAACATCAGTAATGGCTGTGTTTATCTCCTTTCAGACTACAGCAGGCAGAGGCAGCCAGAGCACGTCATCCCAGACAACACTTCAGGTTCAGACCAGTCCGCCGAGTGACATTTTGTAAACACCAGCATGACAACACAGCGGTGAAATATTCAGGAGTATAGTGGAGCATAGCGGTTATTTTAAGACAACATTAATTGTTTCCTTTGGTTCTGCTTTTTAATGTACTTAAAGGTCCAATGCAGCCATTTTTATCTCAATATCAAATCATTTCTGGGTAACAATGAAGTACCTTACTGTGATTGTTTTCAATCAAAATGGTTATAAAGAAACAAAAATAGCTTTTTAGCAAAGAGCAATTTCTCATGTAAGAATTTGGCTAGGACTGTCAGTATAATGGTCTGAGTGGGGAGGGGAAAAAGAAAATGATCTGTTAAAATCAAAATCAAACTTTATTTGTCACTGCGCCGAATACAACAAGTGTAGAGCTTACCGTGAAATGCTTACTTACAAGCCCCTAACCAACAGTCCAGTTCAAGAAGAGTTAAGAAAATATTTACCAAATAGACGTAAGTCAACAATAATAATAAAAAGTAGCACAATAAGAGTAACAATAACAAGTCTATATACAGGGGGTACTGGTACCGAGGCAGTGTGCAGGGGTACAGGTTAGTTGAGGTAATTTGTACATATAGGTGGGAGTGAAGTCAATATCCATAGATAATAAACAGCAAGCAGCAGCAGTGTACAAATGGTAGGGGTGGGGGTGGGGGGACAATGTAAATAGTCAGGTGGCGATTTTATTAATTCCTTCAGCAATCTTACGGCTTGGGGGTAGAAGCTGTTGAGGAGCCTTTTGGTCCTAGACTTGGCGCTATGGTATAGCTCGCCGTGCAGTAGCAGGGAAACAGTCTATAACTTGGGTGAATGGAGTCTCTGACAATTGTATGGGCTTTCCTCTGTCACCGCATATTATATAGGTCCTGGATGGCAGGAAGCTTGTCCCCAGTGATGTACTGGGCCGTACGCACTACCCTCTGTAGCGCCTTATGGTCGGATGCCGAGCAGTTGCCAAACCAGGCGGTGATGCAACCCTTCAGGATGCTCTCTATGGTGCAGCTGTAGAACTTTTTGAGGATCTGGGGGCCCATGCCAAATCTTTTCAGTCTCCTGAGGGGGAATAGGCATTGTCGTGCCCTCTTCACGACTGTCTTGGTATGTTTGGACCATGATAGTTAGTTGGTGATGTGGATACCAAGGAACTTGAAACTCTCAACCCGCTTCACTACAGCCCTGTTGATGTTAATGGGGGCATGTTCGGCCCGCATTTTCCTGTCGTCAACGATCAGCACCTTTGTCTTGCTCACATTGATGGAGAGGTTGCTGTCCTGGCACCCCACTGCCAGTTCTCTGACCTCCTCCCTATAGGCCGTCTCATCGTTGTCGGTCATCAGGCCTACCACTGTTGTGTCATCAGCAAACTTAATGATGATGTTGGAGTCGTGTTTGGCTATGCAGTCATGGGTCAACAGGGAGTACAGGAGGGGACTAAGTTCACACCCCTGAGGGGCTTTAGTGTTAAGGATCAGCGTGGCAGATGTGTTGTTGCCTACTCTTACCACCTGGGGGCGGCCCGTCAGGAAGTCCAGGATCCAGTTGCAGCGGAAGGTGTTGAGTCCCAGAGTCCTTAGCTTAGTGATGAGCTTCGTGGGCACTATGGTGTTGAACGCTGAGCTGTAGTCAATGAACAAATGAACAGCATTCTCACATAGGTGTTCCTTTAGTCCAGGTGGGAAAGGGCAGTGTGGAGTGCGATTGACATTGCGTCATCTGTGGATCTGTTGGGGCGGTATGCAGATTGGAGTGGGTCTAGGATTTCCGGGAGGATGCTGTTGATGTGAGCCATGACCAGCATTTCAAAGCAATTCAAGGCTACAGACGTGAGTGCTACGGGGTGGTAATCATTTAGGCAGCTTACCTTCGCTTCCTTGGGCACAGGGACTATAGTGGTCTGCTTGGGTAGGTATTACAGAATCGGTCAGTGAGAGGTTGAAAATGTCAGTGAAGACACTTGACAGTTGGTCCACGCATGCTTTGAGTACACGTCCTGGTAATCCGTCTGGCCCAGAGGCTTTGTGAATGTTGTTCACATCGGCTACGTTATCACACAGTCATCCCGAACAGCTGGTGCTCTCAAATCAAAATGTATAGGTCACATACACATGGTTAGTAGATGTTATTAATGTGAGTGTAGCGAAATGCTTGTGCATCTAGTTCTGACAGTGCAGTAATATCTAACAAGTAATCTAACAAATTCACAACGACTACCTTATACACATATGTAAAGGGCTGAATAAGAATATGTACATAAAAATACAGTTGAAGTCGGAAGTTTACATACATTTAGGTTGGAGTCATTAAAACTCGTTTTCAACCACTCCACAAATATCTTGTTAACAAACTATAGTTTTGGCAATTTGGTTCGGACATCTACCTTGTGCATGACACAAGTCATTTTTCCAACAACTGTTTACAGACAGATTATTTCACTTATAATTCACTGTATCACAATTCCAGTGGGTCAGACGTTTACATACACTAAGTTGACTGTGCCTTTAAACAGCTTGGAAAATACCAGAAAATGATGTCATGGTTTTAGAAGCTTCTGATAGTATAATTGATATCATTTGAGTCAATTGGAGGTGTACCTGTGGATATATTTCAAGGCCTACCTTCAAACTCAGTGCCTCTTTGCTTGACATCATGGGAAAATGAAAAGAAATCAGCCAAGACATCCGAAAAACAATTGTAGATCTCTACAAGTCTGGTTCATCCTTGGGAGCAATTTCCAAATGCCTGAAGGTACCAAATTAATCTGTACAAACAATAGTACACAAGTATAAACGCGATGGGACCACGCAGCCATCATACCGCTCAGGAAGGAGACGCGTTCTGTCTCCTAGAGATGAACGTATTTTGGGTGAAAAGTGAAAATCAATCCCAGAACAACAGCAAAGGACCTTGTGAAGATGCTGGAGGAAGCAGGTACAAAATGATCTATATCCACAGTAAAACAAGTCCTATATTGACATAACCTGAAAGGCCGCTCAGCAAGGAAGAAGCCACTGCTACAAAACCGCCATAAAAAAGCCAGACAATGGTTTGCATCTGCACATGTGGACAAAAATCGTACTTTTTGGAGCAATGTCCTCTGGTCTGATGAAACAAAAATAGAACTGTTTGGCCATAATGACCATCGTTATGTTTGGAGGAAAAGGGGGAGGTTTGCAAGCCAAAGAACACCATCCCAAACGTGAGGCACAGGGGTGGCAGCATCATGTTGTGGGGGTGCTTTGCTGCAGGCGGGACTGGTGCACTTCACAAAATAGATGGCATCATGAGGAAAGAAATCTATGTGGATATATAGAAGCAACTTCTCAAGACATCAGTCTGGAAGTTAAAGCTTGGTCGCAAATGGATCTTCCAAATGGACAATGACCCCAGCATACTTCCAAAGTTGTGACAAAATGGCTTAAGGACAACAAAGTCAAGGTATTGGAGTGGCCATCACAAAGCCCTGACCTCAATCCCATAGGAAATTTGTGGGAAGAACTGAAAAAAATGTGTACGAGGCAGGAGGCCTACAAACATGACTCAGTTACACCAGCTCTGTCATGAGGAATGGGCCAAAATTCACCCAATTTATTGTGGGAAGCTTGTGGGAGGCTACCAGAAACGTTTGATTCAAGTTAAACAATTTCAAGGCAATGCTACCAAATACTAATTGAGTGTATGTAAACTTCTGACCCACTGGGAATGTGATGAAAGGAATAAAAGCTGAAATAAATCATTCTCTCTGCTATTATTCTGACATTTCACATTCTTAAAATAAAGTGTGGATCCTAACTGACCTAATACAGGGAATTTACACTAGGATGAAATGTCAGTTATTGTGAAAAACTGAGTTTAAATGTATTTGGCTAAGGTGTATGTAAACTTCCAACCCCATCCCAAACTCACCCGACAGGGGTTAGAGAGGGATGCACTGCCAGGGCTGGCTCCATAGAACAGGGGATGAGAGAGAAGGGAAGAGAAGACAAGAGGGAGAGAGGAGGAGGTTGAGATCAGGAAGTAATGGGGTAGAGGGCAAAGAGAGCGGGGGAGGCGAGAGAGAGAGTGAAGGGAGAGATAGGAGAAGGGCTACAATAGCAGATCATCAACAACAACAACATCAGGGAGTCGGACAAGACAAGGACAGCCCACCACACAGATACATGCAAACATGCGCACACACACACACACACACACACACACACACACACACACACACACACACACACACACACACACACACACACACACACACACACACACACACACACACACACACACACACACACACACACACACACACACACAGGATTGGAGCCAGAGAAGTGGGATTTCCCAGGTTGATGGAATCCTCCCAGAAATCTCCCAGAGTTACAAGTGATGGGAGGAAGTCAGTGAGAGGACGGATCACAGAGGGAGTCTGGGTAATGCCAAGGACTGAAACGAACTTTTCTGCTGCTCAGCAAATACTGTACGGAAGGTGAATTAATCTATTTACATAGTACTGCAGTATCTATCCATCCATCTCATCTAAAACAATCTAAACTAACTCTCCCTGTTGCATATATCCCTGCCCTGTCACTAGATCTACAGCTATAGTGGTGCTGTTCTGGGTGAACACAGACTCTAGTGCTGTTCTGGGTGAATACAGACTGTAGTGCTGGTCTGGGTGAATACAGACAGTAGTGCTGTTCTGGGTGAATACAGACTGTAGTGCTGGTCTGGGTGAATACAGACTGTAGTGCTGTTCTGGGTGAATACAGACTGTAGTGCTGTTCTGGGTGAATAGACTGTAGTGCTGTTCTGGGTGAATACAGACTGTAGTGCTGTTCTGGGTGAACACAGACTGTAGTGCTGTTCTGGGTGAACACAGACTGTAGTGCTGTTCTGGGTGAATACAGACTGTAGTGCTGTTCTGGGTGAATACAGACTGTAGTGCTGTTCTGGGTGAACACAGACTGTAGTGCTGTTATGAGTAAACAAAGACTGTAGTGCTGTTCTGGGTGAACACAGACTGTAGTGCTGTTCTGGGTGAACACAGACTGTAGTGCTGTTCTGGGTGAATACAGACTGTAGTGCTGGTCTGGGTGAATACAGACTGTAGTGCTGTTCTGGGTGAATACAGACTGTAGTGCTGTTCTGGGTGAACACAGACTGTAGTGCTGTTCTGGGTGAACACAGACTATAGTGCTGTTCTGGGTGAACAAAGACTGTAGTGCTGTTCTGGGTGAACACAGACTGTAGTGCTGTTCTGGGTGAACAAAGACTGTAGTGCTGTTCTTGGTGAACACAGACTAGTGTGGAGCTGTGCAGATTACACTCCACTCACACTACTGTGTAATTATCTAAGCAATACTGCTAGCAGACCTGAAACAGATACAGTTATTACAGAATCAACCCAAACAGACACAGTTATTACTGAATCAACCCAAACAGATACAGTTATTACTGAATCAACCCAAACAGACACAGTTATTACTGAATCAACCCAAACAGACACAGTTATTACTGAATCAACCCAAACAGATACAGCTATTACTGAATCACCACAAACAGATACAGTTATTACTGAATCAACCCAAACAGATATAGCTATTACTGAATCAACCCAAACAGATACAGCTATTACTGAATCAACCCAAACAGATACAGCTATTACTGAATCAACTCAAACAGATATAGCTATTACTGAATCACCCCAAACAGATACAGTTATTACTGAATCAACCCAAACAGATACAGCTATTCCTGAATCAACCCAAACAGATGCAGCTATTACTGAATCAACCCAAACAGATACAGTTATTACTGAATCAACCCAAACCGATACAGCTATTACTGAATCAACCCAAACAGATACAGTTATTACTGAATCAACCCAAACAGATACAGCTATTACTGAATCAACCCAAACAGATACAGTTATTACTGAATCAACCCAAACAGATACAGCTATTACTGAATTAACCCAAACAGATACAGCTATTACTGAATCAACCCAAACAGATACAGTTATTACTGAATCAACCCAAACAGATACAGCTATTACTGAATTAACCCAAACAGATACAGCTATTACTTAATCAACCCAAACAGATACAGCTATTACTGAATCAACCCAAACAGATGCAGCTATTACTTAATCAACCCAAACAGATACAGTTATTACTGAATCAACCCAAACCGATACAGCTATTACTGAATCAACCCAAACCGATACAGCTATTACTGAATCAACCCAAACAGATACAGTTATTACTGAATCAACCCAAACCGATACAGCTATTACTGAATCAACCCAAACAGATACAGTTATTACTGAATCAACCCAAACAGATACAGCTATTACTGAATCAACCCAAACAGATACAGCTATTACTTAATCAACCCAAACAGATACAGCTATTACTGAATCAACCCAAACAGATACAGCTATTACTGAATCAACCCAAACTGACACAGTTATTACTGAATCAACCCAAACAAATACAGTTATTACTGAATCAACCCAAACAAATACAGTTATTACTGAATCAACCCAAACAAATACAGCTATTACTTAATCAACCTCTATAAAAACCCTGATAGAGACAGCTATTAAAACTGTTAGGCTACGTAAGCCAGCCTCTACTACAGACACAGCCGTTATCACTGAAAGTCTCTGACACGGCAGCCTGAAACCAGACTGAAGCCTGACTGAAACCAGCCTGAAACCAGCTTGAAAAAAGCCTGGCGGCCTAAACACTGATAAATAAAATGTAGCTCAGTGTTAAAGAGAAAATATATTCCAAGAGTAGAAACATACATTAGTCTCTAATAGGGACACAATCCTCAACACTCATCAATTCCATTATCAACACATTCCTCCAGACACAAACACACACTCCAAACCTCTGAACCATATTAGCATCCACTCTGATCTCTGTGGCCCTAAAGGGGATTCACGATGTCTGCAGAGCAGCTAGTTAGGCCATTGTGTGTGTTTTCAGTGAGGTAGGCCATTGTGTGTATGTTCAGAGAGGTAGGCCGTTGTGTGTGTGCTCAGCGAGATATGCCATTGTGTGTGTGTGTGTGTGTGTGTGTATGTGTGTGTGTGTTCAGCGAGGTATGCCATTGTGTGTGTGTGTGTGTATGTGTGTGTGTGTTCAGCGAGGTATGCCATTGTGTGTGTGTGTGTGTGTGTATGTGTGTGTGTGTTCAGCGAGGTAGGCCATTGTGTGTGTGTGTGTGTGTGTGTATGTGTGTGTGTGTTTAGCGAGGTAGGCCATTGTGTGTGTGTGTGTGTATGTGTGTGTGTGTTCAGCGAGGTATGCCATTGTGTGTGTGTGTGTGTGTGTTCAGTGAGGTATGCCATTGTGTGTGTGTGTGTGTATGTGTGTGTGTGTTCAGCGAGGTAGGCCATTGTGTGTGTGTGTGTATGTGTGTGTGTGTTCAGCGAGGTATGCCATTGTGTGTGTGTGTGTGTATGTGTGTGTGTGTTCAGCGAGATATGCCACTGTGTGTGTGTGTGTTCAGCGAGGTATGCCATTGTGTGTGTGTGTGTGTGTGTGTATGTGTGTGTGTGTTCAGCGAGGTAGGCCATTGTGTGTGTGTGTGTGTATGTGTGTGTGTGCTCAGCGAGGTATGCCATTGTGTGTGTGTGTGTGTGTATGTGTGTGTGTGTTCAGCGAGGTATGTCATTGTGTGTGTGTGTGTGTGTGTGTGTGTGTGTGTGTGTGTGTTCAGCGAGGTATGCCACTGTGTGTGTGTGTTCAGCGAGGTATGCCATTGTGTGTGTGTGTGTATGTGTGTGTGTGTTCAGCGAGGTAGGCCACTGTGTGTGTCAAATAAAATAAAATAAAATGTTATTGGTCACGTACACATGGTTAGCAGATGTTAATGCGAGTGTAGCGAAATGCTTGTGTGTGTGTGTGTTCAGCGTGGTGGGCCATTGTGTGTGTGTTCAGCGAGGTAGGCCATTGTGTGTGTGTGTGTTCGCTAAGAAATGCCAGTACATCACGCATCCTGACACAAAGACAAGGACGTCGCTGGAGAGGCTGTCGAAGGCTGTCCTTGAGTCTGCCTGCGTGCATTCCTGAGGGGACCTGTACAATGCCAGCAAGGCTGGGAGAGAGAGAAAAACACACACCCACTGAACCATCAGTAGCCAACAACAACAACCATCCCTCACGATTCTCATTCTGCCGATTCACATAGCTGAATGAGAGTTATGACTGGTCCCTTGACACACACAGCCCCATACAAACATTATCACACAGACACGGACACACACATATGGGCACGTACGTCAGTGCATAAGTTCCACACAGATAAATACTACTCTTCTCCTTTTCTGCATCCTATGACTAGCACTGTCCCCTTTCCTCCCTGCCGGCTCGGCCCTCCTAGTCCGTGGCTGAGTGACTCATTGGGAGCTTACAGAACAAGGCTGCGGGGAGCTGAGTGAAAAGGCTCGACCCCATCCCCTTCTCAGGACCATCCCCGGAAAGCTTCTCCCATTCCTCACTTCCCTCATCAATTCATCCCTCTGACTTCAAAATGGCCTGAGTCACTCCCCTCCTCAAAAAAAAACACTTGACTCATCTGACGTCAAAACCTATAGACCTGTATATCTTCTTATTTTTCTTTCCAAAACACTGTCTCTGATCAACTTTCTTGCTATCTCTCTCAGAATGATCTTCTTGACCCTAACCAGTCAGGCTTCAAGACGGGTCACTCAACCGAATTACCTTGGCATGACCCTGGACATCACCTTGTCAATCTCTGCAAACATCAAAGCAGTGACTAGCTCCTGCAGGTTCATGCTCTACAACATCTGTAGAGTACGTCCCTGCCCCACACAGGAAGCAGCGCAGGTCTTTAATCCAGGTACTTGTCATCTCCCGTCTGGACTACTGCAACTCTCTGTTGGCTGGGCTCCCAGCTTGTGCCATAAAACCCAGCAAATTATCCAGAACGCTGCAGCCCGCCTGGCTTTCAACTTTACCACCCCAACACTTGCACTGTCCACCCTCCCACCCCAAAATTCCTTATGTTAAGCAAATCAGACAAAACCATTTTACTGTTTTTGATTTATTTACGGATAGCCAGCGGCACTCTCCAACATTCAGACATCATTTACAAACTGAGCATTTGGATTTAGTGAGTCCGCCAGATCAGAGGCAGTAGGGATGACCAGGGATGTTCTCTTGATAAGTACGTGAATTGGACCCTTTTCCTGTCCTGCTAATCATTCCAAATGTAACAAGTACTTCTGGGTGACAGGGAAAATGTATGGAGTAAAAAGTAAAAATGTTTCTTGAAGAATGTAGTGGAGTAAATATAAAAGTTGGCAAAAATATTATTTGTAAAATAAAGTACAGGTACCCCAAAAACGACTTAAGTAGTACTTTAAAGTATTTTGACTCAAGTACTTTACACCACTGGAAAAAAATTATGTTTCTGCCTCTGATTCTCCATGCAGTAAGGCCAGCGGCTACAACCAACACATCCCAACCTCAACACATCACAAACCCAAAACATCACAACCCCAAAACATCACAACCTTCATTTATTCAAAGTCTCCTTCATTTGAATAACTCCCATTCCTCTCATTGTATTGGACAGCCACGAATGTTCCATCTTCCCTGAAGGCTCTTGGGTCAGCCTGATCACTAGAAATATACTTACATTTCGGATGTTTGAATAGGTCCTGAGAATGTCGACATACAGTGCAAGTTAAGTTGGGACACATGTACTCATTCAAAGGGTTTTCTTTATTTTTTACTATTTTCTACATTGTATCAAAATTATGAAATAACACATAAGGAATCATGTAGTAACCAAACATTTATAAATATATTTTATATTTGAGTTTCTTCAAAGTAGCCACCGCTTGTCTTGATGACAGCTTGCACACTCTTGGCATTCTCTGAATCAGCTTCACCTGGAATGCTTTTCAAACAGTCTTGAAGGAGTTCCCACATATGCTGAGCACTTGTTGGCTTCTTTTCCTTTGTTCTGCAGTCCAACTCATCATAAACCATCTCAATTGGGTTATGGTCGGGTGATTGTGGAGGCCAGGTCATCTGATGAAGCACTCCATCACTCTCCAAATAGCCCTTACACAGCCTGGATGTGTGTTGGGTCATTGTCCTGTTGAAAAACAAATGATAGTCCCACTAAGCCCAAACTAGATGAGATGGCGTATTGCTGAAGAATGCAGTGGTAGCCATGCTGGTTAAGTGTGCCTTGAATTCTAAATAAATCACTGACAGTGTCACCAGCAAAACACCCCCACACCATCACACCTCCTCCTCCATGTTTCACAGTGGGAACCACACATGCAGAGATCATCCGTTCACCTACTCCGCGTCTCACAAAGACATGGCAGTTGGAACCAAAAAATCTCAAATTTGGACTCATCAGACCAAAGGACAGATTTCCACTGGTCTAATGTCCATTGCTCATGTTTCTTGGCCCAAGCAAGTCTCTTATTGTTATTGGTGTCCTTCAGTAGTGGTTTCTTTGCAGCAATTCAAACATGAAGGCCTGATTCACGCAGTCTCCTCTGAACAGTTGATATTGAAATGTGTCTGTTACTTGAACTCTGTTAAGCATTTATTTGGGCTGCAATTTCTGAGGCTGGTAACTCTATTGAACTTATCCTCTGCAGCAGAGGTAACTCTGGGTCTTCCTTTCCTGTAGCGGTCCTCATGAGAGACAGTTTCATCATAGAGCTTGATGGATTTTGCGACTGCACTTGCAGAGTTCTGTATTGACTGACCTTTATGTCTTAAAGTAATGATGGACTGTCGTTTCTCTTTGCTTATCTGAGCTGTTCTTGCCATAATATGGACTTGGTTTTTTACCAAATCTTCTGTATACCACCCCTACCTTGTCACAACAGAACTGATTGGCTCAAACGCATTAAGAAGGAAAGAAATTCCACAAATTAACTTTTTAAAAGGCACACCTGTTAATTGAAATACATTCCAGGTGACTACCTCATGAAGCTGGTTGAGAGAATGCCAAGAGTGTGCAAAGCTGTCATCAAGGCAAAGGGTGGCTACTTTGAAGAACCTCAAATATAACATATATTTTGATTTGTTTAACACTCTTTTGGTTACTACATGATTCCATATGTGTTATTTCATAGTTTTGATGTCTTCACTATTATTCTACAATTTGGAACATAGTAAAAATAAAGAAAAACCCTTGCATGAGTAGGTGTTTCCTCATTTTTGACCTGGACTGTATGCCTTCCTAAACCATAGCCCTAACCTTAACCTTTGAGTTGTTTCTGTCTTAACCCTGCAACCACACGGAATTAACTCTGTAATCACACCCAATTATTGCGTTAGAAACTTCAAAGGAAAACTGTGAGATCTTGTTGCCTGGTTAGCATAGTGAGCCCCAGTATACTTTTTTCATGGCTGAATATACACTGAGTGTATAAAACATTAGGAACACCTTCCAAATATTGAGTTACACACCTCTATCGCCTTGGAACAGCCTCAATTCGCCAGGGCATGGACTCTTCCACAGGGATTCTGGCCCATGTTGACTCCAATGCTTCCCACAGTTGTCAAGTTGGCGGGATGTCCTTTGGGTGGTGGACCATTCTTGATACACGTGAAACTGTTGAGTGTGAAAAACCCAGCAGCGTCGCAGTTCTTGACACATTTGAACTGGTGCGCCTTCATTGCCTTCAGAAAGTATTCGCACCCCTGACTTTTTCCCAATTGTGTTGTGTTACAGCCTGAATTTAAAATGGATTAAACTAAGATGTTCTGTCCCTGGCCTACACACAATAAACCATAATGTCAAAGTGGAAAATGAAAAGCTGAAGTCTATTCAACCACTTTGTTATGGCAAGTCTAAATACTGTTAGTTGAGTAAAACTGTGCTTAACATTGCATGGACTCACTCTGTGTGCGATAATAGTGTTAATCATGATTTTTGAATGACTACCTCATCTCTATACCCCACACATACAAGTCTATACAGAATAAAACATATTCCTGTTTGCAATAACACACTAAAGTAAAACTGTGGCAAAGAAATGAACTTTATGTCCTGAATACAACGTTTTATATTCGGGGCAAATCCAACACAACACATCACTGAGTACCACTCTTTATATTTTCAACTATTGTGGTGGCTGCATCATGTTATGCGTATGCTTGTCATCGGCAAAGACTAGGGAGTTTTTTAGGATAAAAATACACAGAATAGAGCTAAGCACAGGCAAATCCTAGAGGAAAACCTTGTTCTGTCTGCAGACACTGGGAGACACATTTTCAGCAGGACAATAATTTTAAACACAAGGCCAAATATACACTGGAGTTGCTTTACAAGACAACATTGAATGTTCCTGAGTGGCCTAGTTACAGTTTTGACTTAAATTGGCTAGAAGATGTATGGCAAGACTTGAAAATGTCTGTCTAGCAATGATCAACAACCCATTTGACAGAGCTTGAAGTATTATTTTAAAGAATAATGTGCAAATATTGTACAATCCAGGTGTGCAGCACTCGTAGAGACTTACCCAGGAAGACTCACAGCTGTCATGGTTGCCAAAGGGGATTCTAACATGCATTGACTCAAGGGTGTGAATACTTATGTAAATGAGATATTTCTGTATTTCATTTGCAATTTTAAAAACTTTAAAAAATATATGTTTTCACTTTGTCATTATGTGGTTTTGTGTGTAGATAGGTGAGAGAAAAAATTATATTTAATCTATTTTCAATTCTGGATTTAACACAACAAAATGTGGAATAATACAAGGAGTATGAATACTTTCTGAAGGACATATAAATATTTTGTCTTGCCCATTCACCCTCTGAATGGCACACATACCCAATCCATGCCTCAGTTGTCTCAAGGCTTAAACATCCTTCCTGAACCTTTTGTCACGACATCCGCCGAAGTTGGCTCCCCTGCCTGTTCGGGTGGAGCTCGGCGGTCGTCGTCGCCGGCCTACTAGAAGTTGGCTCCCCTGCCTGTTCGGGCGGTGCTCGGCAGTCGTCGTCACCGGCCTACTAGAAGTTGGCTCCCCTGCCTGTTCGGGCGGTGCTCGGCAGTCGTCGTCACCGGCCTACTAGAAGTTGGCTCCCCTGCCTGTTCGGGCGGTGCTCGGCAGTCGTCGTCACCGGCCTACTAGAAGTTGGCTCCCCTGCCTGTTCAGGCGGTGCTCGGCAGTCGTCGTCACCGGCCTACTAGAAGTTGGCTCCCCTGCCTGTTCGGGCGGTGCTCGGCAGTCGTCGTCACCGGCCTACTAGAAGTTGGCTCCCCTGCCTGTTCAGGCGGTGCTCGGCAGTCGTCGTCACCGGCCTACTAGAAGTTGGCTCCCCTGCCTGTTCGGGCGGTGCTCGCAGTCGGCACCGGCCTACTAGAAGTTGGCTCCCCTGCCTGTTCAGGCGGTGCTCGGCAGTCGTCGTCACCGGCCTACTAGAAGTTGGCTCCCCTGCCTGTTCGGGCGGTGCTCGGCAGTCGTCGTCACCGGCCTACTAGCCACCACCGATCCCTTTTTCATTGTCTGTTTGTTTTGTCTTATTAGCTGCACCTGTGTCTATTTGTGTGCTTGATGGGCTTCCTTATTTAAAGTGTGTTTACCCACCCTTGTTTCGTGCGGGATTACTCATATGTTACGTGGGTATGTTTTTTGGTGTTCGTGCTCTGGACCTGGTACCCTGTGTGTTGGGTTGGTCCACAATTTTCCGTGCCCTGTGTTGTTGGGCATTATTCTCAGTGCGATATTAAAAGTGCACGTCTTCCTGTGGAACTATATGCTCTCTGCACCTGATTCTTCACTCACGCACCAAGTCACCAGTGACACCTTTATGTTCCCCTTCATCTACACTGATTGAATTGGATTAAACAAGTGACATCAATAAGGGATCAGAACTTTCACTCGGATTCACCTGGTTAGTCTATGTCATGGAAAGAGCTCCTAATGTTTTGTGCATCAGTGTAGACAAGATACACTCTGTGGTTTATCACTGCAGCCTAACACACTCACATGGCTACAGATTGTAGTCTTGTTTGCTGTTCATAAGATCCCAGTTTAGTACCACAGCCTGCATTCACACACACACACACACACACACACACACACACACACACACACACACACACACACACACACACACACACACACACACACACACACTGCTGGAATGTCATGTTCCGGTCTCTTAAAACACACATTACAAGATAACATTATCCAGTCATTTGCTCAGCGGTCGTACAGGGAATATTACAGCTCAGTTAAACATGAGGAAACCATGTCAAAACTGAGGCCTGTTCAAGCATGCAGGTTAAGCGAGCACTCTGCAATAGCAGTTGGTCCCACACCTCTCTGCAGAGTGCCATACTTAGCACGGCAACTTTGCTTGTGGGTGTGTTCATGCGTGTGTAATGAGGAGGGGAAGAAAGTCACATGCCATCTCATTATCTATGAGCTGCTATCCTGAGGATGGTTACATAAGAAGTGATGCTACTCTATTAGCAAAGTAATATGTTATCCTTATGTTTATCACTTCACATGAATACAATAATGATTTCCGTGAGGCCAAGTGTAGCTAAATACTACATTAACAGCTTAATGATCACTCACAGACCCACAGAAGCACACACATTACAAACGTGTGAAGACGGGCTGCTAGGAGGTTTTCCAGGGTGATCACGGTATATCCTACACCGGAAGAAAAGGTGATCATCTTTTCAAAACACTGTAATCACTATAATGAAATAAACTCTCTATCACAGACACTATAATCATGCTCTCTCTCTCTCTCTCTCTCTCTCTCTCTCTCTCTCATACAAATACACACACACACACATGCACACGCACACACAGGCTGTGCTCCAGATGTGTGGGTCATAACGGTGTCTGTGACAGCAGACAGGACCGGGTAGCACCCTGCTAATTACCCAGGAGCCTCATCTGGTGTTAAGCACAGAGTGACGGCTCAAAAAGAGACCTGCCTGTCGAGAACACTGAGACACACTGTAGAGACATACTGTAGACCCACAGGAGTTAAGCAGGTGAGAAATGCTGTAAAACAGGGAGGGAGAGAGAGAGAGAGACAGAGAGAGAGAGACACAGAGACACAGTGTCTAATTAACCTGACCCAAGGCTCTCTCATACTGTGTATAATTTACCCTGGACCAAGGCTCTCTCATACTGTGTATAATTTACCCTGGACCAAGGCTCTCTCATACTGTGTATAATTTACCCTGGACCAAGGCTCTCTCATACTGTGTATAATTTACCCTGGACCAAGGCTCTCTCATACTGTGTATAATTTACCCTGAACCAGGGCTCTCTCATACTGTGTATAATTTACCCTGAACCAGGGCTCTCTCATACTGTGTATAATTTACCCTGAACCAGGGCTCTTTCAAATTGTGTCTAATTTACCCTGAACCAAGGCTCTCTCATACTGTGTATAAGTTACCCTGAACCAGGGCTCTCTCATACTGTGTATAAGTTACCCTGAACCAAGGCTCTCTCATACTGTGTATAATTTACCCTGAACCAGGGCTCTCTCATACTGTGTATAATTTACCCTGAACCAGGGCTCTTTCAAATTGTGTCTAATTTACCCTGAACCAAGGCTCTCTCATACTGTGTATAAGTTACCCTGAAACAAGACTCTCTCTGTGGTGAGTGTGTGTGGTGTATGTGTGTCTTAAGTGTGTACTCTGTATTTATGCAATGCATATGAGTGTCCATCGCCTCTATCCGGGTAGTTCAGGTCTAGGTACTAGTTACCAGTGTAACATCCTTCATATCTATGGTTTCTATTCTTTGATGGACATGACATCCTACAGAGGCCAGCTGGTATTAGTGTGCAATGACAGGATACAGTATCCTGTTACGCCTACCTATCATCAACAGCTTTTTACAGTACACCCACTACGCTACCTACGTCTTTATGAAAACCAATGCATTGGGAAACACTGTTCTAGATCTTCAGATGTGTGAGGGGGAGTCGACAAGGGCCTAGAGATAGAGATATGTCCTGTCTGCCTTCCTTCCTTCACTCAGACAGACTGTGGAGCAAAGCCATCTTGCTTTGGGGCGAATATGAAGCCGTCAGTGTGGAAAGGAGCCATGTTGCTTTGGGGCAGTCGGTTAGCTGATGGAGACAGATAGGAGTTGGTGTACTGTTTGATCAGATAGAGATGAACTAAAGTAACGTATGTAAGACAAGGCCTGCTGTATCAAGCAACATGTGAGAGACTCGATACACACAGGAGATTAAAGGTAGCTCTTTCTGCACGTTCCAGAACGGAACGTGGTATGTTATCACCCTGGTCTTATGTGAAGGTAGACACACACACACACGCACACACACACGCACACGCACACACACACACAGGCACACACACACACAGGCACACACACAGGCACACACACAGGCACACAGGCACACACACACACACACAGGCACACACACACACACGCACACGCACACACACAGGCACACACACACACAGGCACACACACACTCCAAAAGTGTTTCAGCTGTACTGAAAGTCACTGGAAACTCTTTTCAGTCAATGCTTAGTCACGACCCTCTACTAAAACTCTTGCATCACATGACCCACTATGTTGATACTGCAAGGTACGGAACAAGCAGGGAGAGAGAGAGAGAGAAGGGCAGAGAGAGAGAGAGAAGAGAGAAACAAGAGGGAGAGAGAGCGCTCAGGGGAGAAACCCTCACTTAGACACTAAGGCAGTGAGTAGACACTGAGCTACAGTGACTGGCACCATTAGCCTCTCTCTGACCCCTCACTGTTCCACTGAAAACAGAGTCAGAACCAACACAGCACCCAGCTCCCCCAGTCTCACTACCCCATTGGTCTGACCTGCGGAATCACAGCCTATAGTTCCATAGGTTTATTCTACAACAAAACATCCGAAATGTACCAACTGCATGTGAAATATAGATCTGCCTGTACATTCTATCGGGGCTATTTCTATGGTGTGAGTGATCCCAGGCCAGATGAGGAGGATTGTGGGGAAAATTAATGTAGTGGTCCATCTGTCTGTGCATGTCTAAGTCCCCTGGACAAAAACACACCGCTCTCCTCAGACAGTCCTGGACAGTGTACTGTTGTTACTCACAGACACAGTGAGGGATGGGAGAAGAAAGAAAGAGAAAGAGGGATGAAACAAAAGAGGATGAGAGGATGTGGAGTCAAAGGAAAAGAAGAAAGGTGAGGAAAGGGAAAACAAGAGATGAAAAAAGGAAGTGGAGAAGAGAGTGATGTCAGACCAATATGAGGGATGGGAAGATGGATGAGAGAAAATGAAGATGGATGAGAGAAAATGAAGATGGATGAGAGAAAATGAAGATGGATGAGAGAAAATGAAGATGGATGAGAGAAAATGAAGAGGGAGGAAAGAAAAGGTGCAAATATAGAAAGAGAGAGTGAGGGAGAGACAAGACAGGTTGAAATAATAGGATCCTCTGTCTGTCCGGTAAAATAATGATAATGCTGAGTTTTCAACAGTAGCGATTCATTGATGAATGTGCAACATTAATAATAAAGGTGGCTCTCTCCACTTAGAGAGAGAGAGAGATTTTTCACACCATAAGCTGTGGGAAAGGTGTGAATCAATGCCCTGCGTGTCGTGGAACAAAAGGCTAAATTTAGCTGGCCAATACACTGACTGTCCATAACCAGGAAATTAATACGATATTTATTAATAGGCAGGTCGTTAGGTAGACCCTGCGCGGCAGATTTGAATAAATTATTAATTGATTCAAAATTAGATCATAAATGAATACATTAATGTCGCTAATTTATCAGCATAGTGTTAGGGTGAAGAGAGAGCAGGATGAACATGAAAGAGGACAGGGGGTAAGAGAAAGGGAAAGATTAACTCAGTCTCAGTGGGTGGGGGTGGTCGTTGTTACTCCTTCCTGAGATCTTAACTGGGTCTCTCTCTCAATTCACTCCAATGGGCTTTATTGGCGTCGGAAACATATGTTTACATTGCCAAAGCAAGTGAAATAGACAGGACATAAACAAGGGAAATAAACAATCAAAAATGAACAGTAAACATTACACCCACAAAAGTTTTAAAAGAATATAGGCATTTCAAATGTTATAATATTGACTATGTTGTAACAATGTGCAAGTAGATAAAGTATGAAAGGGTCGCTCTCTCTGTCTCTCTCCCTCTCTCTCTCTCTCTCTCTCTCTCTCTCTCTGTCTCTCTCTCTCTCTGTCTCTCTCTCTCTCTGTCTCTCTCTCTCTCTCTCTCTGTCTCTCTCCCTGTCTCTGTCTCTCTCCCTCTGTCTCTCTCCCTCTCTCTCTCTCTCTCTCTCTGTCTCTCTCTCTGTCTCTCTCTCTCTGTCTCTCTCTCTCTCCCTCTGTCTCTCTGTCTCTCTCTGTCTCTCTCCCTCTGTCTCTCTCTCTCTCTCTCTGTCTCTCTCTCTCTGTCTCTCTCCCTCTGTCTCTCTCTCTCTCTCTCTCTCTCTCTCTCTCTCTGCATGCTGAGAGTGATTGGTGCATGCTGGGAATTGCTTGAGTGAAGGAGTGCGTGTGTTGTGGAGAGTTAGATATTCACAACTTTCTTTCGGTTTGCTATTTCTTGGTGGCATTTTTTTTTGTTGATGCATGATTAACGTTATTATTTTTGTTGTGGTAGAATTAAGTATTTTGTTTTCGTATCGAAATTACCCTGGTTTTGGCGGGGATGGCAGCCCGAATGGGGATGCCGTCCCTGTCACTTCGGCATGGCTTTAGGTGTGTTACTGAAGCTGCTGTCACGGTGGAGGAGTTTCTGGTCGCCGTAGGAGAGAAGGTAGGCTATGAGAATATTGCGTATGCATCCCGGATGAATAAAGCTGTGGTGGTATTTCTTAAAGAAGAGTGTCTAGTTGATCGGATGGTTGAGCATGGTGTACTTCTTAAAGGAATGTTTATTCAAGTTACGCCGCTTTTTCTCCGTCAACAAGGGTAACGATTTCAAATGTACCACCGTTTATTCCTAATGAGCTATTGGAGCGCGAGTTATTGCGCTTTGGGAAGTTCGCCAGTTCAATTAAGGTTGTCCCGTTGGGTTGCAAACACCCGGCGTTGAAACAGGTAATGTCATTTCGGCGACAGGTGTTTATGTTTTTGGACTCACCGGAGCAGACTTTAGAGTTATCGTTTAAAATCAAGTATGACAATAGATTGTATATGGCTTATGCTAGTACGGGTAGTCAACGGTGTTTTGAGTGTGGGGATGTTGGTCATAAGCGACATGCTTGCCCGAAAAGGGAGAAGGCAGAGGGAGGGGCACAGGTGGTCATCGTAACGCCTGGGCCCACTGATGTAGGGAGAGGTGAGCTGACAGCGGTAGAGCAGCCACAAGCACCTGTTGCTGAGGAACAAGTTATCCGTGTTGAGGGCACGGGGTTGCAACTTGTATTAGAAGGAAATGTTATGCTACAGAAAAGTATTGTTGTAGAAGGTAAGGATGTATCTGAAGAGCCAGTTCCTCAGACTGGTGAGCAGGTGCCCAGTATGAGTGCTGGGGTAAAGGAGGGGGTTCATGTGGAGCTAGGCTCCCAGGTAGTGGAGGAGTTGCCCACTACGAGTGAGGTACAGGGGGTTTGCATGTAGAGCTAGGCTCCCAGGTAGTGGAGGAGATGCCCACTACGAGTAATGAAGTACAGGAGGGTTTTCATGTGGAGCTAAGCTCCCAGGTAGTAGAGGAGATGCCCACTACGAGTAATGAAGTACAGGAGGGTTTTCATGTGGAGCTAAGCTCCCAGGTAGTGGAGGAGATGCCCACTACGAGTGCTGGGGTTCATGTGGAGCTAGGTTCTCAGTTAGTGGAGAAGATGCCCACTATGAGTAGTGATGTTCAGGTGGGGCTAGTCTCCCAGATAGTGGAGGAGATGCCTGGTACGAGTGATGAGGTGCAAGTGGAGAGTGTTGAAAGGGATGTGGTAGAGGGGAGTCAGTTGTCTGTGTTCTCAGCTGAGGAGGATCAAGAGAAGGATATGGATATCTCTTTAGATATGACAGCTGCTGGTGCGGACTCAGTTTATGATCTAGAGGAGGTAAATGAGTTTCTGGATCAGACTTTTGGGAAATCTGTCAAATTGGCAGATTATTTTGATGTTGATAAGTTTGTGAGGTCAGCTGTGATGTTACAGAAGACGGTGGGGTTAGACCAGCTGAGTGAGAAGAAGCGGTTTCGCTTGAGGAAATTTATTACTGCTGTTGCAGCAGCAAAAGGTGGTGGGAAACGTGTTCAGGTTAAGAGAAGAAAAAAAAATAATGACGATGATCATGCTTCATAGGGTGTTTTTTTTTCTCGTTGGTTTCTCTGTGGTTTCTTCTGCTTTTCTTTTCTCTTTTCTACATGGAGGTACTAAGGGTAGGTTCTCTCAATATGAATGGGGAAGGGACAGGAATAAGAGGGCTTGGGTATTAGAAGTAATAAAACAGAAAAGGCTTAATGTAGTTTTCCTACAGGAGACACATAGCGATGAGGAAAATGAGGTTGACTGGGGTATGTGGTGGGAGGGGCAGCATGTACTCAGTCATGGTACTAATTTCAGTGCTGGGGTGGCAATATTGTTTTCCTCAGGCTTAGGAGTGACTGTGGTATCTACAACAGAGATTGTCAAGGGTCGGGTTTTATTGGTCAAGGTGGATGTTATGGGGTTTTTGTTTGTTTTTTTGAATGTTTATGCTCCTAATGAGGGTACAGAGCGTATTGCTGTATTTGATCAACTAAAGGAAATGTTAAGACAGTGTGACCAAGAGGGGTGTATGGTTTTAGGGGGTGACTGGAACTGTACAGTGGATTTTACTGTTGATCGCACCGCTGAAGAACCTCACCTGCGGTCAGCCACTTGCCTGTCTGGCCTATTAACTGAGTTTGAGCTTTCTGATGTGTGGAGAGTAAGGAATGCCAAAGTTAGGCAGTACACATGGCTAAAAATTAATGAAGGTCGTGTCAGTGCAGCACGGTTAGACAGGTTGTATGTATCTGAGCAATACTGTAGTAGGGTTGGAAAGTGTGCCATTACTCCTGTGGGTTTCTCTGATCATCATATGGTTACTGTTGATATTCACTTGTCCTGTCCACGAAGGTCATCACCTTACTGGTATTTTAATGTTAAATTGTTACATGATGTCATGTTTTGTGACAGGTTTTTGTTGTTTTGGGAAAAATGGAGGGGTATAAAAGGGAATTTTGAGTCCTTGAGACAATGGTGGGAGGTTGGGAAGGCCCAAATACGAGTTTTTTGTCAACAGTATACTGCTCTGTCTCAAACTGAATTTAAAGAGACTATCAAGGCCCTTGAACAGGACATCAAATCTATTGAATTGAAGCTGCTCACTCAGAATGACCCTGGACTAGTCATGAACTAACAGGACAAGAGACATGAACTGAGGTCGTTTCTGCATGAAAGAGTGAAGGGTGCCTTGATTAGGTCTCGTTTCGCTTCCCTCAAGGATATGGATGCTCCTAGTGCTTTTTTTTTTTAACCTAGGAAAGTCGACATTTCAACGTAAACAGATGGTATGCCTTCGTCTCCCTGATGGGAAGGTGACCACGAATGATATTGAAATGCGTCAACATGCCGTGGATTTCTACTCGTCCCTTTATAAGGCGGAGGATTGTGACTCTATGTGTACTGAACAGTTGTTACATGGTCTTCCTAAATTGGGACCTGAGCAGAGAGTCGCATTGGACGCTGACATTACACTGCAGGAGCTGTCCACAGCTGTTATGCAGCTCTCAACAGGCCGAGCCCCTGGCATCGATGGGTTACCATCTGAGTTTTATAAGCACTTTTGGGGGTCTATTGGGGAGGACTTTTATGAAGTGATGTGTGAATCTTTTCATGAGGGTTCTCTTCCTGTATCCTGTCAACGTGCAGTGCTTTCACTGTTGCCAAAAAGGGGATTTGGCTCTCATAAAAAATTGGAGACCTGTTGCTTTGCTGTGCGCAGAATATAAAATTGTTTCTAAATGTCTCTCAAACAGGTTGAAAGAGTATCTGGGGTTGTTGATCCACAAGGACCAGTCCTACTGTGTACCTGATCGCTCTATTGTTGACAACTTGTTTCTGATAAGAGATGTTTTAGACATTTGTAAACTGTCTGATGTAAATGTGGGTTTACTTTTGTTGGATCAGGAGAAGGCTTTTGATCGTGTGGACCACCAGTACTTGTTTAAAATAATGAAAGCCTTTGGGTTTGGGGATGTTTTTCTGTCTTGGGTGAATTTACTGTATGCTGGAGCCTCGTGTATGGTGAAGGTGGGTGGTGGTTTAAGTTGCCCCATCCCTGTCGAAAGGGGCATCAGGCAGGGATGCCCAATTTCAGGGCAGTTATATAGTCTGGCGATTGAACCAATGCTTTGTTTTTTAAGAGCGAAGCTTACTGGTTTCTTTGTGCCAGGTGTAACGAAGGGTCCCACGATAGCACTGTCTGCGTATGCAGATGACGTGATAGTTTTTATTACAGGGGGTGAGGATGTTAAGGTTCTCTCAAACGCTTTAAAGGTGTATGAGGGGGCCTCCTCAGCTAAAGTCAATTGGGGAAAGAGTGAAGCGCTGTGGGCAGGTCAGCTTCAGATGGGGTCTACTCCATGGTTACCAGGGGGGCTTCAGTGGGGCAGAGATGGAATGAAGACTTTGGGGGTTTTTCTAGGCTCCGATGTCTTTCAAAAAAGAACTGGGAGGGTGTAGTGGAGAAAGTGTGTGCCAGACTGTCAAGGTGGAAATGGGTGTTGCCCCAGCTGTCTTATAGGGGACGGGTCCTGGTAGCTAATAATCTTGCTGCTTCTACCCTGTGGCACAGACTAATGATTTTACAGCCACCAAAGGGTCTGATACAAGAGCTTCAGAGGACCCTTGTCAATTTCTTCTGGTCTGGGCAACACTGGATTAAAGCTGCAGCCCTGTACCTGCCACTGCACGAGGGTGGGCAAGGCCTGGTGGACATTTCCTCTAGGATCACGGCTTTCAGGCTCCAAGCAGCCCAGAGATTGTTGTACAGAGACTGTTCTAGCTGGGTCGAAACAGCCTACATATTGATGAGGAGAGCGGGCTGTTTGGGCTTCGACAAGCATCTTTTCCTCTTAAAGCTGGAGGGGGTGATTTGACTGGCCTGACTCCATTTTATGAGTCTGTTATGCAGGCTTGGAGAGTCTTTGTCAAGTCCCGTAAGGCCTGCACGCCACCAGGGATGTGGCTTTTTGAAGAGCCTCTTTTTCACAACACTGCCATCCAGTCCCGTGTTCTGGGTTCAGCTAGCCTACGTTCATGCCTGTTAGGCGTGGGGTGTACCAAGCTGGGTCATCTGATGCAGAGCAGGAGCAGATTGGAGGAGCTGGGAGAAAGAGCGGGGATCCGATCATCTCGTCTACTGAGGAAGGTCGTCGATGAGGTCTGCGATTCCTTGCCAGTGCTTCATCTGCAGTATGTGACTGACACTTCCAATTCTGATCGGTGGAAGGAGGGTCTGGATTATGTGTTCCCTGCACTGATTGTTAGTGCTGCGATGGGGGCATTTGAAGAGGACGTGGGGACGCTGCTTTCCTTCGATACCCCGGAGCTGGGGGAGTTCAAGGAGGTGGGAAAGAAGGCCATGTACAGAATATGTGTAAAGGTGTCCCATGCCTCTTCCCTGGAAGGGGTAAAATCGACGAGGTGGGCGGATGTGCTTGGTCCAGGTGCCTCTCCAAAAGGCTGTTGGCGATCATTATATAAACTGCCTATTGATAAGAGGACAGCTGACCTCCAATGGAGGATAATACATGGAGCTATAGCCACCAATATGCATCTGGTACACCTGGATCCTACTGTTGGGGAGGGGTGTCCATTCTGTGCTGGGTCTGAATCTCTGGCACATCTGTTTTTATTCTGTCCCAGGTTGGTTGGGATGATTGAACTGATCACTGATTGGTTCTCAACGTTGGGAGAGGTTTTCTCTTCCCAACTGTATGTATTTGGGCCAAAGTACAGGTTCAGTCAAAAGGGTGTAGTTGTGTTGCTTAATTTTGTGTTAGGGGCAGCAAAATTAGCGATATGGAAGACCCGAAAGAACAGCATTCGGGGACAGGGGTCTGTGGATGTGGTGGGAATGCTGGAGGGAATGTTGGCAGCGAGACTAAGGATTGAGTTTGCCTATTACAAACTTGTCAACAATATCGATCTGTTTTTGAGTATATGGGGTATACAGAGGCTGTTGTGTGTAGTTACTGTGGAGGAGAAATTGGAGTTGTGTTTTTAATTGATGTGTAACTGTGGTTTTGTATGAGTATTTATTGTGTGGTGGGCCCCCAGACCCAATAAAGAGTATTTAAAACTCAAACTCTCTCTCTCTCTGTCTCTCTCTCTCTCTCTGTCTCTCTCTCTCTCTGTCTCTCTCTCTCTCTGTCTCTCTCCCTCTGTCTCTCTCCCTCTCTCTCTGTCTCTCTCTCTCTCTCTCTCGCTCTCTCTCTCTCTCTCTGTCTCTCTCTCTCTCTCTCTCTCTCTCTCTCTCTCTCTCTCTCTCTCTCTCTCTCTCTCCTCTCTCTCTCTCTGTCTCTCTCCCTCTCTCTGTCTCTCTCCCTCTGTCTCTCTCCCTCTCTCTCTGTCTCTCTCTCTCTCTGTCTCTCTCTCTGTCTCTCTCTCTCTCTCTCCCTCTCTCTCTCTGTCTCTCTCTGTCTCTCTCTGTCTCTGTCTCTCTCTCACTCTCTCTGTCTCTCTCTCTCTGTCTCTCTCCCTCTCTCTGTCTCTCTCACTCTCTCTCTCTGTCTCTCTCCCTCTCTCTCTGTCTCTCTCTCTCTGTCTCTCTGTCTCTGTCTCTCTCTCTGTCTGTGTCTCTATCTGTACCTCTCTCTCTCCCTCGCTCTCTATCTCTCTCTCTACATTATTGATGCACCTCTAGGTGCCAAATCGATGATGATATAATGTCCAGGACTTCCATCTCACGGATAAAAGTCTTAAATAATTGCAGTCTCATCATCTTACATTACAGTGAATAGCAGAAATAGACCCTGTTGAATAAACTGCTATTAGAACACAGATGTTGATAACAAGGTGCTGGTGAATCTCACTTTCACAACATCACCTAACACCCCAACATGAAATTGGGGTGTTATACCAGTCTGTCATTCCCACACATGAATGCACACATGAACACACAACCATGTACTGTGCGATCAGAGGTTTGGATTGCTAGTCTGTGGTGAAGTATGTCATATGCCACGTTGGTAAGCAGGAAGTAGGTAAACCAATCACAGACCTCTAGAGTGGTAGCCTGCAGCGGGGCCACTGACTGGCATCTTCTTCACGGAGGAAGAGCGGTAGACGATGTGTTGACGCCCTCCTCCTCCCTCCTCCTCCCCCATCACTCCATTCCCCCTCTCCACCGGCTCGATGAAGAACTCCTCCTCTTCCATCCTGATCATACCAGCCTGGGAGAGAAAGAGAGAGAGGCAGGGAGAGATCGAGGAGGGAGGAAGGGAGAGAGGACTCTCAGTTAGTCCGTCTTAGTACAATGCATAATAATCATGACATAATAAGCCTGGTTAGGGGCTCATCCACTCATCCACAAGTCATCCCTGTTTTTAAACTTTCCACTGCTAAAATCCTGGGGATAAGGCACACTTCCAAGGACAGAAGAGAGAGAGAGTGACACTTGGTATCAGAGCCACCGTGGGAGGAAATAAGCTAGTCCAGGTCGGATTCTGCTCTTACATTCCCTGTCAGGTAATTCCCCCTACCCCGCTCCCCACTCTGACACACACACAGAAAAACAGGGGCTCAGAAAATTGCCCGTCACTCTCTCTAACTCCATCTGTCTGTTTAGACAACTGGTAATTACCACGGCAACCGACTGCCGAGGAGCGAAACCATGGGGGAGAACCGAAGAGGAGGATTCTGGGGCTTTACAGGGAAAAGAAATAAGAGAAAGACATAAAGAGAGAGAGACACAAACAGTCATCCACCTGATCCGCTCGCTGTGGCCTTCCCTCCTCTCTCTGACAGGATGAAGAAGGGATGGTGTATGATCCTAACGCACGAGTGTGAAGTGTGGGAGGGAGAAATTAGAGACATTGTTGCTTGGCAAAAAAGCTGGGGTAAGTTTTCA
Organism: Oncorhynchus tshawytscha; assembly: GCF_018296145.1. Taxonomy (NCBI): domain Eukaryota; kingdom Metazoa; phylum Chordata; class Actinopteri; order Salmoniformes; family Salmonidae; genus Oncorhynchus; species Oncorhynchus tshawytscha. The sequence goes on along the minus strand of NC_056436.1, from coordinate 65,859,908 downwards.
GTGAGTGTGCTGTTATTCCAATGCTTACACCGAGAGCTGCACTGAAGCAGAACTAACTCAAAAACACCACACTACTCCACAGGGGTACCTTGTGCAGAAATGTCTCACCTCTACTTGAACTCCTATTGACTCTTCTCTACAGTACAGTACACCTCTGGACGACATCTCACTCAATACTCAGGGAGTTACTATAGGTCAGGGGTGTTCAAATCTGACCCTACGAGGTCTGGAGTACTGCTGCTTTTCTGTTCTACCTGATAATTAATTGCACCCACCTAGTGTCCGAGGTCTAAATCACTTTCTGATTACAAGGGAACAATTAAATAAAAAGCAGTGAACTGGCTCCAAGGTCCACATTTTCATTTGAGGGCTAAAGTTCAAATACCTATTTAGGCAAGAGCCCTGTCTGATATGTGGATATGTGGCTTTGTCCAAAAGAAGAGGGGAAAATAATGGCATTTCAAGTTCACCCATTCAACTATACCCATGATTTGGACAGGAAGGGATGACATTAAAAGATGGGCCTACCATTACAACCTCATCATATTTGGGAATAATAATAGTGAGACGTACAATGTCATTTTGTTTCGATATTTGATTCATTTAATTAACATAAGATATCTAAACTTTAGCTTTTAAGAGTCATTTACATCATTACCTGACATTACAGCTCCTGCAGGGGAGAATGACAGTAATACAGGATAACTACAGTGCAGAGTAATGTCAGTGAATTAGCAGTATTATTAGAATCCCCAATCAGTGCAGAGTAATGTCAGTGAATTAGCAGTATTATTAGAATCCCCAATCAGTGCAGAGTAATGTCAGTGAATTAGCAGTATTATTAGGATCCCCATCAGTGCAGAGTAATGTCAGTGAATCAGCAGTATTATTAGGATCCCCGTCAGTGCTGAGTAATGTCAGTGAATCAGCAGTATTATTAGGATCCCCATCAGTGCAGAGTAATGTTAGTGAATCAGCAGTATTATTAGGATCCCCATCAGTGCAGAGTAATGTCAGTGAATCAGCAGTATTATTAGGATCCCCGTCAGTGCTGAGTAATGTCAGTGAATCAGCAGTATTATTAGGATCCCCATCAGTGCAGAGTAATGTCAGTGAATCAGCAGTATTATTAGGATCCCGTCAGTGCAGAGTAATGTCAGTGAATCAGCAGTATTATTAGGATCCCCATCAGTGCAGAGTAATGTCAGTGAATCAGCAGTATTATTAGGATCCCATCAGTGTAGAGTAATGTCAGTGAATCAGCAGTATTATTAGGATCCCCATCAGTGCAGAGTAATGTCAGTGAATCAGCAGTATTATTAGGATCCCGTCAGTGGTGCCAGTCACTATAGCTTAGTGTCTTCTCACTGACTTGATGTCTTAGCGATGGGTTCTCCCCTGAGCGCTCTCGCTCTCTCTCTCTCGCTCTCTGTCTCTCTCTCTCCACTCATCCCTCTGTTCTCTCTGAGCCGTGGTGCGGCATTCCGATCGGAGCTGATGGATCTGTGCTGGTGCATGGCTTCCCGCTCCGGAATACCAAGCAGATGGTAGAGGAGAGCCATGTCAAAGAACAATATGACATGTGGGACTAGGAGACATGGTCAGATCGATCAGCGACAGGGAGGAGGAGGAGGGAGAGGGAGGAGGGTGGGAGAGAGAGAACTGGACATCTACAGTCTAAAAGAAGAGTAAATAAAACATAAGAGTTTCTATAGATTCCAGAGAGAGAGAGCATCATGTTCTCTCGAAAACAGGAACAAGGAAACATGAACAAGGAAGCAGCTAGGGACCAGTGGAGAATTAAGGGAGTTTATTGGACAACTGTCTGGAACTTTCTTCTATTCAATATCAGAGAATAAAGAATGATTAATAGTGATGGAAAATATGATTAAATATAACCATTTAAGGTTAGAGAACACTACTGGTAAAATCCCTTCACTGATAGAGGTTCTCTATCTCACACCAGCTATTTATTTGAGACACTTTATCAATGGAACGGAAATGGACACTACATCCAAAGCAGAGAAACACTCATTACTCATTATTAATTCTGATTCATCTAGACTAGGGAGGGGCAACAAACACAACTCATCATGAGGGGCAGCAGTGTCTCAACAATTTTTTTATTCTAACTCTCAACAGTAATTTGAGTCCCCGACTGAGCTCTTTTTTTATTGGTCCTCGGGCCTACAAAACGGGGGGCTGCCAGTCGCCCATCCCTGATCTAGAGTCTAGACCATACACGTCTATTTCTATCTGGCGCTTGTCTTAATGCTACACACACACACAACACACACACACACACACACACACACACACACACACACACACACACACACACACACACACACACACACACACACACACACACACACACACACACACACACACACACACACACTAAATGTAGCACTCGAAGACAGTAGGCTATTATTACCTTTCTGGTCATTGAGACCCTGACACAAACTACAACCTGAGGCCTTGAAGTCATCATCTCAGAGTTCCACGGCCCACACAACCAAGAGGAGACTTGCACCCTTTTCCCTATATAGTGCACTACTTTTAACCAGGGCTCTGGTCAAAGGTAGAGCACTATGTAGGGAAAGGGTGCCATTTGGGATACAACCTCTATATTTAAGGACATACTGGGACTATACACTGAGTGTACAAACATTAAGAACACCTTCCTAATATTGAATTGCACCCCCTTTTGCCCTCAGAACAGCCTCAATTCATCAGGGCATGGACTCTACAAGCTGTCGAAAGTGTTCCACAGGGATGCTGGCCCATGTTGACCCCAATGCTTCCCACAGTAGTGTCAAGTTGGCTGGTACTGGATTGCTTCTCTGAATATCTCGTTCCATTTTTTCCCACAGATGCTCAATTGGATTGAGACCATCTGACTGGGCAGGCCACTGCATTAAGCTGAACTCATATTCATAGAACCATTCCTGGACAATCCTAGCCTTTTTGGATGGGCCATTATTATCCTGCTGAAATCATCAGTTCACCGATGGATACACTGCTGCCATGAAGAGATGCACCTGATTGGCTATGCTGTTCAGATGAAGGGATGCACCTGATTGGCTATGCTGTTCAGATGAAGGGATGCACCTGATTGGCGATGCTGTTCAGATGAAGGGATGCACCTGATTGGCGATGCTGTTCAGATGAAGGGATGCACCTGATTGGCGATGCTGTTCAGATGAAGCGATGCACCTGATTGGCGATGCTGTTCAGATGAAGCGATGCACCTGATTGGCTATGATGTTCAGATATCCTGTGGCATTGAAATGTTGCTCCACTTTTATCAAGGGGCCCAATGTCTGCCATGAAACACACCCCACACCATCACACCACCAGCTGCAATGTTGACACGTAACATGATGGATGCATGTACTCGTGGTTTCCTCCATACTCTAGTCCTCCCATCAGCATCACACAGCAGGAACTGGGATTCATTAGACATGGCAATGTTTTTCCAATTCTCCAGTGTCCAGTGATTTCGTTCCTTAGCTCATTGCAACCACAGTTTCTTGGTTTTTGCTGAAATAATTGGAACTCTGTAAGGTCGTCGGCTGCCATACCCCATTCGTGTAAAGGTACGATGAGTTGTGTCACGCTGGTATGAGGGATCAGGAGACAGACGCAGGAATGCATAATAGGGTTTTTTATTTAACCAAGGCATTGGAATGAAGACCAAACAAACACGTAACAAAAACACAGGGTTGAAACCCAAACAAAATAGTGAGGAGCACCTCAAATAAATAACACACTCGCAGAATGATTAACACATGGGACGAGACCCATAAACATCTGTGCAATCCACAATGGTACGAGAGCCAAAACACACAGCACAGGTACTCACACACACCAACGGACATTGTACCAATAACTGACAGCCCCACGGTGAACAAAGGGCACATATATACAAATACAATCAGTGGGAATAGGGGCCAGGTGTGCGCAATGAAAGTTCCAGAGGGATTCATGACAGTACCCCCAGTCTGACGCGCTGCACAAGCAGCGCAATGACACCGGTCTCGAGGACGATCACAGGAACGTAGTAGCAGTGGCGTCGGACAGACCAGTAGCAGTGTTGTCGGACAGACCAGTAGCAGTGGCGTCGGACAGACCAGTAGCAGTGTTGTCGGACAGACCAGTAGCAGTGGCGTCGGACAGACCAGTAGCAGTGTTGTCGGACAGACCAGTAGCAGTGGCGTCGGACAGACCAGTAGCAGTGTTGTCGGACAGACCAGTAGCAGTGGCGTCGGACAGACCAGTAGCAGTGTTATCGGACAGACCAGTAGCAGTGGCGTCGGACAGACCAGTAGCAGTGGCGTCGGACAGACCAGTAGCAGTGTTGTCGGACAGACCAGTAGCAGTGGCGTCGGACAGACCAGTAGCAGTGGCGTCGGACAGACCAGTACAGTGGCGTCGGACAGACCAGTAGCAGTGGCGTCGGACAGACCAGTAGCAGTGGCGTCGGACAGACCAGTAGCAGTGGCGTCGGACAGACCAGTAGCAGTGGCGTCGGACGGACCAGTAGCAGTGTTGTCGGACAGACCGTAGCAGTGGCGTCGGACAGACCAGTAGCAGTGTTGTCGGACGGACCAGTAGCAGTGTTGTCGGACAGACCAGTAGCAGTGGCGTCGGACAGACCAGTAGCAGTTTTGTCGGACAGACCAGTAGCAGTGGCGTCGGACAGACCAGTAGAAGTGGCATCGGACAGACCAGTAGCAGTGGCGTCGGACGGACCAGTAGCAGTGTTGTCGGACAGACCGGTAGCAGTGGCGTCGGACAGACCAGTAGCAGTGTTGTCGGACGGACCAGTAGCAGTGTTGTCGGACAGACCAGTAGCAGTGGCGTCGGACAGACCAGTAGCAGTGGCGTCGGACGGACAGACCAGTAGCAGTGGCGTCGGACAGACCAGTAGCAGTGGCGTCGGACAGACCAGTAGCAGTGGCGTCGGACGGACCAGTAGCAGTGTTGTCGGACAGACCAGTAGCAGTGGCGTCGGACAGACCAGTAGCAGTGTTGTCGGACGGACCAGTAGCAGTGTTGTCGGACAGACCAGTAGCAGTGGCGTCGGACAGACCAGTAGCAGTTTTGTCGGACAGACCAGTAGCAGTGGCGTCGGACAGACCAGTAGAAGTGGCATCGGACAGACCAGTAGCAGTGGCGTCGGACGGACCAGTAGCAGTGTTGTCGGACAGACCGGTAGCAGTGGCGTCGGACAGGACAGACCAGTAGCAGTGTTGTCGGACGGACCAGTAGCAGTGTTGTCGGACAGACCAGTAGCAGTGGCGTCGGACAGACCAGTAGCAGTGGCGTCGGACGGACAGACCAGTAGCAGTGGCGTCGGACAGACCAGTAGCAGTGGCGTCGGACAGACCAGTAGCAGTGGCGTCGGACGGACCAGTAGCAGTGTTGTCGGACAGACCAGTAGCAGTGGCGTCGGACAGACCAGTAGCAGTGTTGTCGGACAGACCGGTAGCAGTGGCATCGGACAGACCGGTAGCAGTGGCGTCGGACAGACCGGTAGCAGTGGCGTCGGACAGACCGGTAGCAGTGGCGTCGGACAGACCAGTAGCAGTGGCATCGGACGGACAGGTTGTGGTGGCGTCAGAATGGCCAGTTGCGGCTGCTGAAGTTGCGTCGTCGGACGGACCCGTTGTGGCGACGTCAGATGACCCAGTTGCAGCTGCCGAAGTTTCGGCAGTTGGTCGATTATTCTGTCATGCTGGTATCAAGGATCGGTAGACATACGCAGGAATGTGTAATAGGGTTTTTTACTTAGCCCAAATTACGGCGTGCCGTGTAGAGGCATGGGGATGAAGAACAAAGAAACACGTAACAAAAACACAGGGTTGAAACCCAAAGAAAAGAGCGAGGAGCATCTCAAATAAATAATACAGGGGACGAGACCTTAAATCTGCGCAATCCACAATGGCGCGAAAGCCAAAACACACAGCACAGGTACTCACACGCACCAACGGACATTGTAACCATAATCGACAGCCCAATAGAAAAACAAAGGGCACACTTACACAAGTACTAATCAGTGGGAACAGGGGACAGGTGTGCGTAATGAAAGTTCCGGAGGGATCCGTGACAAGTTGTGCATTTTTTTATGGGTCTTTGGGCACCAATGTTGAACTGGACTGTCAGTTGACTAACGGTAGACCGTGTGTTGCTCTGCACAATTTGTGTCAGCCTCCTTTGTCCTCTTTCATCAATGACCCGTTTTCTACCCCTGGCCTGACGTTGGCTGGATGTCCTTTAGGTGGTAGACCATTCCTGATAGACATGGAAAAATGTTGACCGTGAAAATCCCAGCAGCGTTGCAGTTATTGACACACTCAAACCGGTGCATCTGGCACCTACTACCATACCCTGTTCAAAGGCACCTAAATATTTTATCTTGCCCATTCACCTTCTGAGTGGCACACATATCCAATACATGTCTCAATTGTCTCAAGGCTTAAAAATCCTTCTTTAACTGGTCTCCTCTCCTTTACACCACTGATTGAAGTGGATTGTAACAAGTGACATCAATAAGGCATCATAGCTTTCACCTGGATTCACCTGGTCAGTCTATGTCATGGAAAGAGCAGGTGTTCATAATGTGTACCTGCGATTTACAATCACAGTGCTGTGAGAAGATACTCATGAGATTCAAACTCATTAATGAGGGACAGAAAGAGGGAGATGAAGAGACAGAAATAAATAGACAGAAAGAGTGGGGAAGGAGAGTGAGAGCAAGAGGGGGAGAGAGGGGGAGGGAGAAAAGGGAAGAGATTGGGGGTAGAAGAGAGAGAGAGGGGCAAGGAACGGGAGAGAGAGGGGGATAAGAAAAAGAGAGAGAGGGGGGGGGCAGGGAGAGACTGGGGGGTAGGAGAGAGAGAGAGGGCCAGGAAGGGGAAAGAGAAGGGAGTAGGAGCGAGAGAGAGAGGGGCAAGGAGGGGGAGAGAGAGGGGGGTAGGAGAGAGAGGGGCTGGAAGAGAAGAAACTAGATAGTATGGGAGAGAAGCAACTTGATAGTATGGGACAGAAGAGAGAAGTAACTAGATTAATGTGAGAGAAGAGAGGAGAAACTTGATAGTATGGGAGAGAAGAGAGAAGAAAGTAGATAGTATGGGAGAGAAGAGAGGAGAAACTAGATAGTATGGAAGAGAAGAAACTAGATAGTATGGGAGAGAAGCAACTTGATAGTATGGGACAGAAGAGAGAAGTAACTAGATTAATGTGAGAGAAGAGAGGAGAAACTTGATAGTATGGGACAGAAGAGAGAAGTAACTAGATTAATGTGAGAGAAGAGAGGAGAAACTAGATAGTATGGGAGAGAAGAGAAGAAATTAGATAGTATGGGAGAGAAGAGAGTAGAAACTAGATAGTATGGGATAGAAGAGAGAAGAAACTGGCTAGTATGGGAGAGAAGAGAGTAGCAACTAGATAGTATGGGAGAGAAGAGAGTAGAAACTAGATAGTATGGGAGAGAAGAGAGTAGAAACTAGATAGTATGGGAGAGAAGAGAGAAGAAACTGGATAGTATGGGAGAGAAGAGAGTAGAAACTAGATAGTATGGGAGAGAAGAGAGTAGAAACTAGCTAGTATGGGAGAGAAGAGAGTAGAAACTAGATAGTATGGGAGAGAAGAGAGTAGAAACTAGCTAGTATGGGAGAGAAGAGAGAAGAAACTAGCTAGTATGGGAGAGAAGAGAGTAGAAACTAGCTAGTATGGGAGAAAAGAGAGTAGAAACTAGCTAGTATGGGAGAAAAGAGAGAAGAAACTGGCAAGTCTGGGAGAGAAGAGAGGATAAAATAGCTAGTATGGGAGAGAAGAAAGGATAAAGCAGCATGCTGGGAACATAAACAGAGCAGTGTCTTCCTCACTCTGATCCTCGGCAGCTAAACCAGCACATGGAGATTCCTCCATTTATACCCCTCCTTTCCTCCTCCTCCCTTCACCCTCTCCCTGTCTCCCTCCTTCTCCATCCTCCTCTCCCTCTGGCCCTGGTGAAAAGAAGTGCACTACATAGGGAATAAGATGCCATTTGGGATTCAGGCCTTCATTATGTTGTTTCCAAGTGCAGAGGAAAGACTGCTGGTGTTCATTAGATAAACATCCTGAGGTTGCATTGAAGAATATCGGATATAGCCTCCCAGGACAGGGCCATTTTCCTGCAGGGTGTGTTGTCAGAGAGAGCAGTGTTGGTGAGACAGTACTCAGGAAAGACAGGATCCCGGGGATGAACATGCTGGTCACTAGAAATAGACGGCGATTCAGGATGTTTGAAAAGGTCCTGAGAACATTGATTTATGCCGTCCTCCCCACTCACAAAAAAATATATGGAAAAATGATTGCCCAGCACTGGGCGTGAACTCATGATGCTCAGAGCCAGAGCGAGCTGCAAAGACCACCCCGCTACGGCAATTCACAATGCTCTAGCAAGCAGTGAGAATACTGTGAATATTGATGATACCTGATGGTAATAGTGCGTCAGTTTTAATTATTTAGTTTTATACCTTCCCCAAACCATAGCTCCTACCTCAACCACTCAGAAAACGTTTAACCTTTGAGTTGTTTCTGTTTAAACCCTGTAACCAAGTGGAATTAACCCTGTAACCACGCAGAATGAAGTGCCAAAAATAGAAATGTATCCATAATACGTAAGATCTTGTTGGGGTTGAAACCACACTCTCCCGCCCTCCCTCGCTTTCTCTCCCCCTCACTCTCTTTCTCTGTCTTTCCCACCCTCTCTCCATCCCATTCATTAGCTGTTTTCTGACTAAACAACTCAGTCAATAGGTGTTATGAATCAGAAAGAGAGCGAGAAAGAGAATACAAACAATATGAAACATGAGACTGGATGGAGAAGGATATTTTGGAGTAATTGATAAGGATAGAGAGAAAATGTTTAACTGCGAGGCATACTGTAGAGAAAAGTTAATGTAGGCCCATGTGAAACAGATTAAAACTTCTTGGCGCACCCATCTCATTAGCGGGATCATATTCGTCAACATCCGCTGAATTGCAGAGCGCCAAATTCAAATTAAATTACAAAAAATATTACATTTTCATGAAATCAGAAGTGCTGTATAGCAAAACACACTTTAGCTTGTTGTTAATCCACCTGGCATGTCAGATTTCAAAAAAGCTTTATACAGCAAAAGCTATCCAAGTGTTTATGTCAGGACATCTCTCTCTCAGCAGACAAAATATTACAAACAGCTAGCAGCAAAGTAGATTGGTCACGAAAGTCAGAAAAGCAATATAATGAATCACTTACCTTTGATGATCTTCAGATGTTTGCACTCACGAGACTCCCAGTTACACAGTAAATGTTCCTTTTGTTCCATAAAGATGATTTTGATATCCAAAATACCTCCATTTGGTTGTTGGTTGTTCAGAAATCCACAGGCTCGAGCGGTCACGACGGCGCAGACGAAAATTCCAAATAGTATCCGTAAAGTTCGTAAAGAAACATGTCAAACGTTTTTTATAAACAATACTCAGGTTGTTTTTACAATAAATAATCGATAATATTTCAACCGGACCGTAGCTTTTTCAATAGGAGAGAGAGAGAAAATGTCTGCTCCAAGCTGTTGCGCATGTAAAACTCTGCTGGCACCCAGCCATCCACTGACCCGATGTGATCCTTCTCGCTCATTTTTCAGAATAAAAGCCTGAAACTATGTCTAAAGACTGCTCACACCATGTGGAAGCCATAGAGAAAATAATCTGGTTGATATCCCTTTAAATGGAGGGAAGGCATGCAATGGAACAAGGAGATTTGTTTCTCTTAGGCACTTACTTGTTGAATTTTCCTCAGAATTTTGCCTGCAATAACAGTTCTCTTAAACTCACAGACACTATTTGACAGTTTTAGAAACTTTAGAGTGTTTTCTGTCCTAACCTGACAATTATACTGTATGCATATTCTAGATTCTGGGCCTGAGAAATAGGCAGATTCATTTGGGTACGATTTTCATCCAAACATCAAAATACTGCCCCCTACACTCAACTTAAGAAAACACAGATAATTATATAAGAACTGGAGAGGCAGAGAAAGAAGACAGAGAGAAAAAGATGGAAGGTAAAAATGGAAGGTAAATTTAGCACATCTGGAATGTGACTCTGTCCTCCTCTGCACCTTCCTCTAGTGTTCTCCAGGCTTTCTACTAGCATTATGTCAGAATTCTTCTAGTGTTCTGCACGTTTCTACTAGCGTTCTGTCAGAATTCTACTTGCGTTCTGCCAGCGTTCTACTAGTGTTCTGTCAGAATTCTACTTGCATTCTGTCAGAATTCTACTAGCGTTCTGTCAGAATACTTCTAGTGTTCTGCAGGTTTCTACTAGCGTACTGTCAGAATTCTACTAGCGTTCTGTCAGAATTCTACTAGCGTTCTGCCAGAATTCTACTAGCGTTCTACTAGTGTTCTCCAGGTTTCTACTAGCGTTCTGTCAGAATTCTACTAGTGTTCTGCCAGCATTCTACTAGCGTTCTGTCAGAATTCCACTAGCATTCTGCCAGCGTTCTACTAGTGTTCTGTCAGAATTCTATTAGCGTTCTGCCAGCGTTCTACTAGTGTTCTCCATGTTTCTACTAGCGTTCTGTCAGAATTCTACTAGCATTCTGCCAGCGTTCTACTAGTGTTCTGCCAGCTTTCTACTAGCGTTCTGTCAGAATTCTACTAGCATTCTGCCAGCGTTCTACTAGTGTTCTGCCAGCATTCAACTAGCGATCTGTCAGAATTCTACTAGTGTTCTGCCAGCATTCTACTAGCGTTCTGTCAGAATTCCACTAGCATTCTGCCAGCGTTCTACTAGTGTTCTGTCAGAATTCTATTAGCGTTCTGCCAGCATTCTACTAGTGTTCTCCATGTTTCTACTAGCGTTCTGTCAGAATTCTACTAGCATTCTGCCAGCGTTCTACTAGTGTTCTGCCAGCTTTCTACTAGCGTTCTGTCAGAATTCTACTAGCATTCTGCCAGCGTTCTACTAGTGTTCTGCCAGCTTTCTACTAGCGTTCTGTCAGAATTCTACTAGCGTTTTGCCAGCATTCAACTAGCGATCTGTCAAAATTCTACTAGCGTTTTGCCGGCGTTCTACTAGCGTTCTATTAGTGCTCTCCACATTTCTACTAGCGTTCTGCCAGAATTCTTCTAGTGTTCTGCCAGCGTTCTACTAGCATTCTGTCAGAATTCTACTAGCATTCTGCCAGCGTTCTACTAGTGTTCTCCAGGTTTCTACTAGCGTTCTGCCAGAATTCTACAAGCGTTCTACTAGTGTTCTCCAGGTTTCTACTAGCGTTCTGTCAGAATTCTACTAGTGTTCTGCCAGCATTCTACTAGCATTCTGCCAGCGTTCTACTAGTGTTCTGCCAGCTTTCTACTAGCGTTCTGTCAGAATTCTACTAGCATTCTGCCAGCGTTCTACTAGTGTTCTGTCAGGATTCTACTAGCGTTTTGCCAGCATTCAACTAGCGATCTGTCAGGATTCTACTAGCGTTTTGCCGGCGTTCTACTAGCGTTCTGCCAGCGTTCTATTAGTGCTCCACATTTCTACTAGCGTTCTGCCAGAATTCTTCTAGTGTTCTGCCAGCGTTCTACTAGCATTCTGTCAGAATTCTACTAGTCTTCTGCCAGCGTTCTACTAGTGTTCTCCAGGTTTCTACTAGCGTTCTGTCAGAATTCTACTAACATTCTGCCAGCATTATATTAGTGTTCTCCTCGTTTCTACTAGCGTTCTGCCAGAATTCTACAAGCGTTCTACTAGTGTTCTCCAGGTTTCTACTAGCGTTCTGTCAGAATTCTACTAGTGTTCTGCCAGCATTCTACTAGCGTTCTGTCAGAATTCCACTAGCATTCTGCCAGCGTTCTACTAGTGTTCTGTCAGAATTCTATTAGCGTTCTGCCAGCGTTCTACTAGTGTTCTCCATGTTTCTACTAGCGTTCTGTCAGAATTCTACTAGCATTCTGCCAGCGTTCTACTAGTGTTCTGCCAGCTTTCTACTAGCGTTCTGTCAGAATTCTACTAGCATTCTGCCAGCGTTCTACTAGTGTTCTGCCAGCTTTCTACTAGCGTTCTGTCAGAATTCTACTAGCGTTTTGCCAGCATTCAACTAGCGATCTGTCAGAATTCTACTAGTGTTCTGCCAGCATTCTACTAGCGTTCTGTCAGAATTCTACTAGCGTTTTGCCAGCATTCAACTAGCGATCTGTCAGAATTCTACTAGTGTTCTGCCAGCATTCTACTAGCGTTCTGTCAGAATTCTACTAGCGTTTTGCCAGCATTCAACTAGCGATCTGTCAGAATTCTACTAGTGTTCTGCCAGCATTCTACTAGCGTTCTGTCAGAATTCCACTAGCATTCTGCCAGCGTTCTACTAGTGTTCTGTCAGAATTCTATTAGCGTTCTGCCAGCATTCTACTAGTGTTCTCCATGTTTCTACTAGCGTTCTGTCAGAATTCTACTAGCATTCTGCCAGCGTTCTACTAGTGTTCTGCCAGCTTTCTACTAGCGTTCTGTCAGAATTCTACTAGCATTCTGCCAGCGTTCTACTAGTGTTCTGCCAGCTTTCTACTAGCGTTCTGTCAGAATTCTACTAGCGTTTTGCCAGCATTCAACTAGCAATCTGTCAAAATTCTACTAGCGTTTTGCCGGCGTTCTACTAGCGTTCTGCCAGCGTTCTATTAGTGCTCTCCACATTTCTACTAGCGTTCTGCCAGAATTCTTCTAGTGTTCTGCCAGCGTTCTACTAGCATTCTGTCAGAATTCTACTAGCCTTCTGCCAGCGTTCTACTAGTGTTCTCCAGGTTTCTACTAGCGTTCTGTCAGAATTCTACTAACATTCTGCCAGCATTATATTAGTGTTCTCCACGTTTCTACTAGCGTTCTGCCAGAATTCTACAAGCGTTCTACTAGTGTTCTCCAGGTTTCTACTAGCGTTCTGTCAGAATTCTACTAGTGTTCTGCCAGCATTCTACTAGCATTCTGCCAGCGTTCTACTAGTGTTCTGCCAGCTTTCTACTAGCGTTCTGTCAGAATTCTACTAGCATTCTGCCAGCGTTCTACTAGTGTTCTGTCAGGATTCTACTAGCGTTTTGCCAGCATTCAACTAGCGATCTGTCAGGATTCTACTAGCGTTTTGCCGGCGTTCTACTAGCGTTCTGCCAGCGTTCTATTAGTGCTCTCCACATTTCTACTAGCGTTCTGCCAGAATTCTTCTAGTGTTCTGCCAGCGTTCTACTAGCATTCTGTCAGAATTCTACTAGTCTTCTGCCAGCGTTCTACTAGTGTTCTCCAGGTTTCTACTAGCGTTCTGTCAGAATTCTACTAACATTCTGCCAGCATTATATTAGTGTTCTCCTCGTTTCTACTAGCGTTCTGCCAGAATTCTACAAGCGTTCTACTAGTGTTCTCCAGGTTTCTACTAGCGTTCTGTCAGAATTCCACTAGTGTTCTGCCAGCATTCTACTAGCGTTCTATCAGAATTCCACTAGCATTTTGCCAGTGTTCTACTAGCGTTCTGTCAGAATTTTACTAGTGTTCTGCCAGCATTCTACTAGCGTTCTGTCAGAATTCCAATAGCATTTTGCCAGTGTTCTACTAGTGTTCTGTCAGAATTCTACTAGCGTTCTGCCAGCGTTCTACTAGTGTTCTCCAGGTTTCTACTAGCGTTCTGTCAGAATTCTACTAGCGTTCTGCCAGCGTTCTATTAGTGTTCTCCAGGTTTCTACTAGCGTTCTGCCAGAATTCTACTAGCGTTCTGCCAGCGTTCTACTAGCGTTCTGTCAGAATTTTACTAGCGTTTTGCCAGCATTCTACTAGCGTTCTGTCAGAATTCTACTAGTGTTCTGCCGGCGTTCTGCCAGCGTTCTATTTGTATTCTCTACGTTTCTACTAGCGTTCTGCCAGAATTCTTCTAGTGTTCTGCCAGCGTTCTATTAGCGTTCTGTCAGAATTCTACTAGCGTTCTGCCAGCGTTCTACTAGCTTTCTGTCAGAATTCTACTAGTGTTCTGCCAGCGGTCTACTAGCGTTCTGCCAGGGCTCTACTAGCGTTCTGTCAGAATTTTACCAGCGTTCTTCCAGCGTTCTACTAGCGCTCTGCCAGCGTTCTACTAGCTTTCTGTCAGAATTCTACTCGCGCTCTGCCAGTGTTCTACAAGCGCTCTGCCAGTGTTCTACTAGTGTTCTGCCAGTGTTCTGCTAGTGTTCTGCCAGTGTTCTACTAGCTTTCTGTCAGAATTCTACTAGCTTTCTGTCAGAATTCTACTCGCGCTCTGCCAGTGTTCTACAAGCGCTCTGCCAGTGTTCTACTAGTGTTCTGCCAGTGTTCTGCTAGTGTTCGGCCAGTGTTCTGCTAGTTTTCTGTCAGTGCTCTGCTAGTGTTCTCCAGGCTTTCTAATAGTGTTCTCCAGTGTTCTACTAGTGTTCTGAAAGCATTCTACTAGCGTTCTGCCAGTGTTTTATTAGTGTTCTGCAGGTTTCTAAGAGCGTTCTGTCAGAATTCTTCGTGTGTTCTGCAGGTTACTACTAGCGTTCTGTCAGAATTCTCCTAGCATTCTGTCAGAATTCTACTAGCGTTCTGCAAGCGTTCTACTAGTGCTCTGTAGGTTTCTACTAACGTTCTGTCAGAATTTTACTAGTGTTCTGCCAGTGTTCTACTACCGTTCTGACAGCTTTCTGTCAGAATTCTACTAGCGTTCTGCGAGCGTTCTACTAGTTTTCTCCATGTTTCTACTAGCGTTCTCTCAGAATTCTACTAGTGTTCTGCCAGCGTTCTACTAGCGTTTTTTCAGAATTCTACTAGCGTTCTGCCAGCGTTCTACTAGCATTCTGTCAGAATTCTACTTGCGTTCTGCCAGTGTTCTATTAGCGTTCTGCCAGCGTTCTACCAGTGTTCTCCCGGTTTCTACTCGTGTTCTGCCAGTGTTCTACTGGCATTCTGTCAAAATTCTACTAGCGTTCTGCCAGTGTTCTACTAGTGTTCTGCCAGCGTTCTGCCAGCGTTCTACTAGTGTTCTCCAGGTTTCCACAAGCGTTCTGCCAACGTTCTACTAGCGTCTGTCAGAATTCTACTAGCGTTCTGCCAGCATTCTACTAGTGTTCTGCCAGCGTTCTACTAGCTTTTTGTCAGAATTCTACTAGTGTTCTCCAGGCGTTCTAGCGTTCTGCCAGTTTTCTACAAGTGCCCTGCCAGGGGTCTGCCAGTGTTCTACAAGCACTCTGCCAGTGTTCTGCTAGTGTTCTTCCAGTGTTCTACTAGTGTTCGGCCAGCGTTCTGCCAGCGTTCTACTAGCTTTCTGTCAGAATTCTTCTAGTGTTCTCCAGGCGTTCTCCTAGCATTCTGCCAGTGTTCTACAAGCGCTCTGCCAGTGTTCTGCCAGTGTTCTACTAGTGTTCTGTCAGTGTTCTACTAGTGTTCTGCCAGTGTTCTACTAGTGTTCTGCCAGTGTTCTACAAGCGCTCTGTCAGTGTTCTGCTAGTGTTCTGCCAGTGTTCTGCTAGTTTTCTGTCAGTGCTCTGCTAGTGTTCTCCAGGCTTTCTACTAGTGTTCTCCAGTGTTCTACTAGTGTTCTGAAAGCATTCTACTAGTGTTCTGCCAGCGTTCTGCTAGTGTTCTCCAGGCTTTCTAATAGTGTTCTCCAGTGTTCTACTAGTGTTCTGAAAGCATTCTACTAGCGTTCTGCCAGTGTTTTACTAGTGTTCTGCAGGTTTCTAAGAGCGTTCTGTCAGAATTTTACTAGCGTTCTGTCAGAATTCTACTAGCGTTCTGTCAGAATTCTTCTTGTGTTCTGCAGGTTTCTACTAGCGTTCTGTCAGAATTCTCCTAGCATTCTGTCAGAATTCTACTAGCATTCTGCAAGAGTTCTACTAGTTTTCGCCATGTTTCTACTAGCGTTCTCTCAGAATTCTACTAGTGTTCTGCCAGCGTTCTACTAGCGTTCTTTCAGAATTCTACTAGCGTTCTGCCAGCGTTCTACTAGCATTCTGTCAGAATTCTACTAGCGTTCTGCCAGTGTTCTACTAGCGTTCTGCCAGCGTTCTACCAGTGTTCTCCAGGTTTCTACAAGCGTTCTGCCAACGTTCTACTAGCGTCTGTCAGAATTCTACTAGCGTTCTGCCAG